>NW_027261142.1:27500-40000 GCF_045791955.1 Oncorhynchus clarkii lewisi | reverse complement strand
CTGCGTGGCCACGCACGCCTCCAACTCAATCATCAAGTTTGCGGACGACACAACAGTGGTAGGCTTGATTACCAACAACGATGAGACGGCCTACAGGGAGGAGGTGAGGGCCCTCGGAGTGTGGTGTCAGGAAAACAACCTCACACTCAACGTCAACAAAACTAAGGAGATGATTGTGGACTTCAGGAAACAGCAGAGGGAACACCCCCCTATCCACATCGATGGAACAGTAGTGGAGAGGGTAGCAAGTTTTAAGTTCCTCGGCATACACATCACAGACAAACTGAATTGGTCCACTCACACAGACAGCATCGTGAAGAAGGCGCAGCAGCGCCTCTTCAACCTCAGGAGGCTGAAGAAATTCGGCTTGTCACCAAAAGCACTCACAAACTTCTACAGATGCACAATCGAGAGCATCCTGGCGGGCTGTATCACCGCCTGGTATGGCAATTGCACCGCCCTCAACCGTAAGGCTCTCCAGAGGGTAGTGAGGTCTGCACAACGCATCACCGGGGGCAAACTACCTGCCCTCCAGGACACCTACACCACCCGATGCCACAGGAAGGCCATAAAGATCATCAAGGACATCAACCACCCGAGCCACTGCCTGTTCACCCCGCTATCATCCAGAAGGCGAGGTCAGTACAGGTGCATCAAAGCTGGGACCGAGAGACTGAAAAACAGCTTCTATCTCAAGGCCATCAGACTGTTAAACAGCCACCACTAACACTGAGTGGCTGCTGCCAACACACTGACACTGACTCAACTCCAGCCACTTTAATAATGGGAATTGATGGGAAATGATGTAAATATATCACTAGCCACTTTAAACAATGCTACCTTATATAATGTTACTTACCCTACATTATTCATCTCATAGGCATACGTATATACTGTACTCTATATCATCGACTGTATCCTTATGTAATACATGTATCACTAGCCACTTTATACTATACTATGCCACTTTGTTTACATACTCATCTCATTTGTACATACTGTACCCGATACCATCTACTGTATCTTGCCTATGCTGCTCTGTACCATCACTCATTCATATATCCTTATGTACATATTCTTTATCCCCTTACACTGTGTACAAGACAGTAGTTTTGGAATTGTTAGTTAGATTACTTGTTATTACTGCATTGTCGGAACTAGAAGCACAAGCATTTCGCTACACTCGCATTAACATCTGCTAACCATGTGTATGTGACAAATAAAATTTGATTTGATTTGATTTGATTTGATTTGATATACACTTATACATATATATATATTTTTATACATATACATATATATACAGTGCCTTGCGAAAGTAATTCAGCCCCTTTACTTTGTGCCAATAATTTTGCACGCCCAATTTTTCAGTTTTTGATTTGTTAAAAAAGTTTGAAATATCCAATAAATGTCGTTCCACTTCATGATTGTGTCCCACTTGTTGTTGATTCTTCACAAAAAAATACAGTTTTATATCTTTATGTTTGAAGCCTGAAATGTGGCAAAAGGTCGCAAAGTTCAAGGGGGGCGAATACTTTCGCAAGGCACTGATATATATATATATATATTAGTGTGTGTGTGTAAATATTATTGATTTAATCTTGTCTTTACATATACTAAATAATGTGATATTAGTTTTGATTTAGAATGGAGCATTATCATGCACCTGTATCGAAACAGGGAAAAAATACATAATGTCATCTATACACGTAAATGGAGGACACTTTTCCCCTGGTTCATTTTCCTGCCAGCCAAGTAGGCTATACTCCTGTTGTAAAGATAAGCAATATGCTTAATATTAGGAAAGTTGAGAAATAAATATAGTAGGCCTAGCCTATAGAAAGCTGATGGGATGGGAGGCCATCACTTGGTTCTCTTGGTTCTCTCACACAATTGCATATAGAAATGTTGTACAGCATGAGCTCATGAAGTGTGTGATTAGATGGACAATAGAGTGCTGAGTACCAGGCACGTAGCAAGTTTGGTAGACTATTAATGACCAGCAGAGCTTGGAGGAGCCTAATTACTGTGACTAAATGATCTCGTGGAATTTGACTGTCCACCGGTGTGTTGGTAATACTGTCACCGTAACAGCCCTAACCATGGCTCACTTTCCAAATCTCCTCTCCCCTTCTCCTCTACCTGTAACTCTTCCCCAGGGCGAGGTTGACCTTCTCAGCCAACTTACCTGATAAATAAAGGTGAATAGAATGAATAACTACACACACCAGTCACACTTCTACATCCCCAGCTATCCCCTGACCTCTGTCTGACCTCTGTTTTAGGAGGCGTTATATCACTTTGTGGAGGCAGCGGATGAGGAGGCGCCACGTGGAACATTCCTCCGCTCTCTCCCCGGATCAGCGCTTCAAGATCCTACCTCTATTTTATTACTCTCAACCTCTTCCCTTTGCCTCCTGTCCCCCTCCTCTCTCCCTCCTACTCCCTACTCCCCTCCAACCCCCCAGACATGTCAGACATGTAACGCTGTACACTGAATCGGTATGGTTGGTGTTAGCAGGATGCTAGGCTAATGTAAATTAGTTAACAGGGTAGCACAGAGCAAGAATCTATAGCGCCCTCTACAGATCGAGGCAGGTAACACAAACTCACTAATCTCTGAACCCATAAAATTCTGTCATGATTGTCTCGGATGAGGGGAGACGAAACTCCCTCCACAGACTCACTGGTCCAGTTCAGTACCTACCATGTACATATGACCAGGGAGATCGTTGAAGAATCACTGCGGAATTGGATGTTGGGAAATGCCTTCAGAACCGGCCACTGGGGCAACAGTGAGCGCTATTACCATCCAGTAGACTTGGTTTTACCTTGAGGACAGGGGTGGTTAACTAACTAAGTGTAACCCTTCATTTAAACATGTTGACGTTTGGAGCAATGGGACACCACAGCAGTGTCAAAAACACTGAAATTTGACATTTGGATAAACGTAGATGAATGATTAGTTCTGCAGTGAGACAGAGCTTGTTGCATATGACATATCAGTCCCTGCATTAACAATATGGACCAGTTGACCAGAACCATCCGAGTCCATTAGGACTCAGCAAAAACAACAATCAGAATGATCCAGAAGCCAACAATGCAGTGTGATTAGCTGAGGCCAGTAGGAAGCAACATCCCAGGACATTCAGATAGAACCATACATTCTGCAGGTTTTAACCTCAATTTCCATTTGTGTTTTGAATGAGTTATTTAATGTTAGCTTGGAGTGGCTAACGGGTTAGCGTGAATCTATTACCCTGAGAAAGTTGAATAAAATGTATATGAACAACACTACTACACTGTATATACTAATGGGTGAATATTAATTTATTTATTTGAAGTGGTTTTTTTAGCAGCTGTTTATGATTGAGTTTCTTCTTGTTAGAGGCGGGGCTTAAATAGCTATCAGGGTCAGCCTCCGGTTGTCATGGCAGACCTGTGACTGACATGCATCGTTAGAGTTTTATTACAGAGGCTGAATAAACTGTGGGTTCAAAACCAGAAGGAACACGACTGGTCGACTCTTACTGTAGGAGTGCACACACACACACCTTACGTCTGACACACACAGGCCTAGGCATTGATTCAATCCGTATCACTTATAGCGTGATTGAAATTTAAAGACAATGTACTTGCGTTCGCGGAAACTACATTCACAGTATAACCCTGTGTTGGCTCAATCGGACACCACATTCACAGTATAACCCTGTGTTGGCTCAATCGGACACCACATTCACAGTATAACCCTGTGTTGGCTCAATCGGACACCACATTCACAGTATAACCTCTGCCCTTTAACCAGAGGGGTTGGGGAACGCTGTCAGCATGGCCCTTTAAACAGAGGGGTTGGGGAACGCTGTCAGCATGGCCACTGCCCTTTAACCAGAGGGGTTGGGGAACGCTGTCAGCATGGCTCTTTAACCAGAGAGGTTGGGGAACGCTGTCAGCATGGCCCTTTAACCAGAGGGGTTGGGGAACACTGTCAACATGGCCCTTTAAACAGAGAGGTTGGGGAACGCTGCCAGCATGGCCACTGCCCTTTAAACAGAGAGGTTGGGGAACGCTGTCAGCATGGCCCTTTAACCAGAGGGGTTGGGGAACGCTGTCAGCATGGCCACTGCCCTTTAACCAGAGGGGTTGGGGAACGCTGTCAACATGGCCCTTTAACCAGAGGGGTTGGGGAACGCTGTCAGCATGGCCCTTTAACCAGAGAGGTTGGGGAACGCTGTCAGCATGGCTCTTTAACCAGAGAGGTTGGGGAACGCTGTCAGCATGGCCACTGCCCTTTAAACAGAGAGGTTGGGGAACGCTGTCAGCATGGCCCTTTAACCAGAGGGGTTGGGGAACGCTGTCAGCATGGCCACTGCCCTTTAACCAGAGGGGTTGAGGAACGCTGTCAGCATGGCTCTTTAACCAGAGAGGTTGGGGAACGCTGTCAGCATGGCCCTTTAAACAGAGAGGTTGGGGAACGCTGTCAGCATGGCCCTTTAAACAGAGGGGTTGGGGAACGCTGTCAGCATGGCTCTTTAAACAGAGAGGTTGGGGAACGCTGTCAGCATGGCCCTTTAAACAGAGGTTGGGGAACGCTGTCAGCATGGCCCTTTAACCAGAGGTTGGGGAACGCTGTCAGCATGGCCACTGCCCTTTAACCAGAGAGGTTGGGGAACGCTGTCAGCATGGCCCTTTAACCAGAGGGGTTGGGGAACGCTGTCAGCATGGCACCTGCCCTTTAACCAGAGGGGTTGGGGAACGCTGTCAGCATGGCCACTGCCCTTTAAATATGAAATACACTCATTGCTTCTAGCCACACCTCACTAGTCTTGTCTGTCAACAAGGCAGGTCCTAGAGGCCCTAGTTTCTACCTTCTTAACACTATCAACAAGGAAGGTTCTAGAGGCCCTAGTTTCTACCTTCTTAACACTATCAACAAGGAAGGTCCTAGAGGCCCTAGTTTCTACCTTCTTAACAACACTATCAACAAGGCAGGTCCTAGAGGCCCTAGTTTCTACCTTCTTAACAACACTATCAACAAGGCAGGTCCTAGAGGCCCTAGTTTCTACCTTCTTAACAACACTATCAACAAGGCAGGTCCTAGAGGCCCTAGTTTCTACCTTCTTAACAACACTATCAACAAGGCAGGTCCTAGAGGCCCTAGTTTCTACCTTCTTAACAACACTATCAACAAGGCAGGTCCTACAGGCCCTAGTTTCTACCTTCTTAACAACACTATCAACAAGGCAGGTCCTACAGGCCCTAGTTTCTACCTTCTTAACAACACTATCAACAAGGCAGGTCCTAGAGGCCCTAGTTTCTACCTTCTTAACAACACTATCAACAAGGCAGGTCCTACAGGCCCTAGTTTCTACCTTCTTAACAGCACTATCAACAAGGCAGGTCCTACAGGCCCTAGTTTCTCCCTTCTTAACAACACTATCAACAAGGCAGGTCCTACAGGCCCTAGTTTCTACCTTCTTAACAACACTATCAACAAGGCAGGTCCTACAGGCCCTAGTTTCTACCTTAACAACACTATCAACAAGGCAGGTCCTAGAGGCCCTAGTTTCTACCTTCTTATCAACACTATCAACAAGGCAGGTCCTAGAGGCCCTAGTTTCTACCTTCTTATCAACACTATCAACAAGGCAGGTCCTAGAGGCCCTAGTTTCTACCTTCTTAACAACACTATCAACAAGGCAGGTCCTACAGGCCCTAGTTTCTACCTTCTTAACAACACTATCAACAAGGCAGGTCCTACAGGCCCTAGTTTCTACCTTCTTAACAACACTATCAACAAGGCAGGTCCTAGAGGCCCTAGTTTCTACCTTCTTAACAACACTATCAACAAGGCAGGTCCTAGAGGCCCTAGTTTCTACCTTCTTAACACTATCAACAAGGCAGGTCCTACAGGCCCTAGTTTCTACCTTCTTAACAACACTATCAACAAGGCAGGTCCTACAGGCCCTAGTTTCTACCTTCTTAACAACACTATCAACAAGGCAGGTCCTACAGGCCCTAGTTTCTACCTTCTTAACAACACTATCAACAAGGCAGGTCCTACAGGCCCTAGTTTCTACCTTCTTAACAACACTATCAACCAGGCAGGTCCTAGAGGCCCTAGTTTCTACCTTCTTAACACTATCAACAAGGCAGAACAGGGCAGCACGGCTGGCCCTTGGATGTACACAGATCTAATATTAATAATATGCATATCAATCTCTCCTGGCTGAAAGGAGGAGAGAATGACTTCATCACTACTTTTATTGATGAGAGGTATTGGACATGTTGAATGCACCGAGCTGTCTGTCTAAACTACTGGCACACAGCTTGGACACCATGCATACTCCACAAGACATGCCACCAGAGGTCTCTTCACAGTCCCCAAGTCCAGAACAGACTATGGGAGGCACAGTCCTACATGGAACTCTCTTCCACATCAAGTAACTGATGAAAGACAAAAATACACCTTATGGAACAGCAGGGACTGTGAAGCAACACAAACAGGCACGTACACATGGATGTTGTATTGTAAATGTGTGATAGTGGAGTAGTGGCCTGAGGGTTAGGTGAGGGAACACAAATGTATCCGGAAAGTGTTATTTAATATAATGTCAAGTAATTTTTATATTGTATATAACTGCTGCCTTGGCAGGAACTAATGGAGATCCATAATAAACCCCAGGAAGAGTAGCTGCTGCCTTGACAGGAACTAATGGGGATCCATAATAAACCCCAGGAAGAGTAGCTGCTGCCTTGGCAGGAACTAATGGGGATCCATAATAAACCCAAGGAAGAGTAGCTGCTGCCTTGACAGGAACTAATGGGGATCCATAATAAACCCCAGGAAGAGTAGCTGCTGCCTTGGCAGGAACTAATGGGGATCCATAATAAACCCCAGGAAGAGTAACTGCTGCCTTGGCAGGAACTAATGGAGATCCATAATAAACCCCAGGAAGAGTAGCTGCTGCCTTGGCAGGAACTAAAGGGGATCCATAATAAACCCCAGGAAGAGTAGCTGCTGCCTTGGCAGGAACTAATGGGGATCCATAATAAACCCCAGGAAGAGTAACTGCTGCCTTGGCAGGAACTAATGGAGATCCATAATAAACCCCAGGAAGAGTAGCTGCTGCCTTGGCAGGAACTAAAGGGGATCCATAATAAACCCCAGGAAGAATAGCTGCTGCCTGGGCAGAAACTAATGGAGATCCATAATAAACCCCAGGAAGAGTAGCTGCTGTCTTGGCAGGAACTAATGGGGATCCATAATAAACCCCAGGAAGAGTAGCTGCTGCCTGGGCAGAAACTAATGGAGATCCATAATAAACCCCAGGAAGAGGAGCTTCTGCCTTGGCAGGAACTAATGGAGATCCATAATAAACCCCAGGAAGAGTAACTGCTGCCTTGGCAGGAACTAATGGAGATCCATAATAAACCCCAGGAAGAGTAGCTGCTGCCTTGGCAGGAACTAATGGGGATCCATAATAAACCCCAGGAAGAGTAGCTGCTGCCTTGGCAGGAACTAATGGAGATCCATAATAAACCCCAGGAAGAGTAGCTGCTGTCTTGGCAGGAACTAATGGGGATCCATAATAAACCCCAGGAAGAGTAGCTGCTGCCTTGGCAGGAACTAATGGAGATCCATAATAAACCCCAGGAAGAGTAGCTGCTGCCTTGGCAGGAACTAATGGAGATCCATAATAAACCCCAGGAAGAGTAGCTGCTGTCTTGGCAGGAACTAATGGGGATCCATAATAAACCCCAGGAAGAGTAGCTGCTGCCTTGGCAGGAACTAATGGAGATCCATAATAAACCCCAGGAAGAGTAGCTGCTGCCTTGACAGGAACTAATGGGGATCCATAATAAACCCCAGGAAGAGTAACTGCTGCCTTGGCAGGAACTAATGGAGATCCATAATAAACCCCAGGAAGAGTAGCTGCTGCCTTGGCAGGAACTAAAGGGGATCCATAATAAACCCCAGGAAGAATAGCTGCTGCCTGGGCAGAAACTAATGGAGATCCATAATAAACCCCAGGAAGAGTAGCTGCTGTCTTGGCAGGAACTAATGGGGATCCATAATAAACCCCAGGAAGAGTAGCTGCTGCCTGGGCAGAAACTAATGGAGATCCATAATAAACCCCAGGAAGAGGAGCTTCTGCCTTGGCAGGAACTAATGGAGATCCATAATAAACCCCAGGAAGAGTAACTGCTGCCTTGGCAGGAACTAATGGAGATCCATAATAAACCCCAGGAAGAGTAGCTGCTGCCTTGGCAGGAACTAATGGGGATCCATAATAAACCCCAGGAAGAGTAGCTGCTGCCTTGGCAGGAACTAATGGAGATCCATAATAAACCCCAGGAAGAGTAGCTGCTGTCTTGGCAGGAACTAATGGGGATCCATAATAAACCCCAGGAAGAGTAGCTGCTGCCTTGGCAGGAACTAATGGAGATCCATAATAAACCCCAGGAAGAGTAGCTGCTGCCTTGACAGGAACTAATGGGGATCCATAATAAACCCCAGGAAGAGTAGCTGCTGCCTTGGCAGGAACTAATGGGGATCCATAATAAACCCCAGGAAGAGTAGCTGCTGCCTTGGCAGGAACTAATGGAGATCCATAATAAACCCCAGGAAGAGTAGCTGCTGTCTTGGCAGGAACTAATGGGGATCCATAATAAACCCCAGGAAGAGTAGCTGCTGCCTGGGCAGAAACTAATGGAGATCCATAATAAACCCCAGGAAGAGTAGCTGCTGTCTTGGCAGGAACTAATGGGGATCCATAATAAACCCCAGGAAGAGTAGCTGCTGCCTGGGCAGAAACTAATGGAGATCCATAATAAACCCCAGGAAGAGGAGCTTCTGCCTTGGCAGGAACTAATGGAGATCCATAATAAACCCCAGGAAGAGTAACTGCTGCCTTGGCAGGAACTAATGGAGATCCATAATAAACCCCAGGAAGAGTAACTGCTGCCTTGGCAGGAACTAATGGGGATCCATAATAAACCCCAGGAAGAGTAACTGCTGCCTTGGCAGGAACTAATGGGGATCCATAATAAACCCCAGGAAGAGTAGCTGCTGCCTTGGCAGGAACTAATGGAGATCCATAATAAACCCCAGGAAGAGGAGCTTCTGCCTTGGCAGGAACTAATGGAGATCCATAATAAACCCCAGGAAGAGTAACTGCTGCCTTGGCAGGAACTAATGGAGATCCATAATAAACCCCAGGAAGAGTAACTGCTGCCTTGGCAGGAACTAATGGGGATCCATAATAAACCCCAGGAAGAGTAACTGCTGCCTTGGCAGGAACTAATGGGGATCCATAATAAACCCCAGGAAGAGTAGCTGCTGCCTTGGCAGGAACTAATGGAGATCCATAATAAACCCCAGGAAGAGTAACTGCTGCCTTGGCAGGAACTAATGGGGATCCATAATAAACCCCAGGAAGAGTAGCTGCTGCCTTGGCAGGAACTAATGGAGATCCATAATAAACCCCAGGAAGAGTAGCTGCTGCCTTGGCAGGAACTAATGGAGATCCATAATAAACCCCAGGAAGAGTAGCTGCTGCCTTGGCAGGAACTAATGGAGATCCATAATAAACCCCAGGAAGAGTAGCTGCTGCCTTGGCAGGAACTAATGGAGATCCATAATAAACCCCAGGAAGAGTAGCTGCTGCCTTGACAGGAACTAATGGGGATCCATAATATACCCCAGGAAGAGTAGCTGCTGCCTTGGCAGGAACTAATGGGGATCCATAATATACCCCAGGAAGAGTAGCTGCTGCCTTGGCAGGAACTAATGGGGATCCATAATAAACCCCAGGAAGAGTAGCTGCTGCCTTGGCAGGAACTAATGGGGATCCATAATAAACCCCAGGAAGAGTAGCTGCTGCCTTGGCAGGAACTAATGGGGATCCATAATAAACCCCAGGAAGAGTAGCTGCTGCCTTGACAGGAACTAATGGGGATCCATAATAAACCCCAGGAAGAGTAGCTGCTGCCTTGGCAGGAACTAATGGGGATCCATAATAAACCCCAGGAAGAGTAGCTGCTGCCTTGGCATGAACTAATGGGGATCCATAATAAATACAAATACTACATCCACCAAACGGGAGCGAACGTACCTCAAAGTCTGTTAAAGGTTTTGGGATTAATGTTTCATTCTGTACTAGAGAACCTAACGAAACCCCAGACTCATTGCAGAGAATCAACTGACGTCTGTGGGCGTTGCGTAGAGTTTGGCTGGAGCAATGAGTAGCCAGCCAATCATAACCAAGCATGTCAAAACATTCTAAAGACCACTACAAATTGTCCTCATCTTATATGAGCATTTTCACAAGGGTAATTATACACGATCGTTCTTCATTTCTCACACACTGACTGACACAGAATGGGGCTGGAGTCTTTATTAGAAATCATTTACATATGTATAAAGTAACAAATTAACAACAAAAACCCTGACATAAATCAGTCGTAACAGGGAGAAAGGGGAGGGGGGATTAGGACAGAGGTCAATCACCCCAAAGCACAGAACATCATCACCACAACGCACAGAACATCAGCCTTCAAGTAAACAGAGCGAAGCAGCAGTAGTCCAGTCTCAGTGTTTATTAGCTCAGTGGGTTAGCACTGTCAGGGGGAGGAGGAGAGACAGGGACGAGGAGAGAGACAGGGACGAGGAGAGAGACAGGGACGAGGAGAGAGACAGGGACGAGGAGAGAGACAGGGACGAGGAGAGAGACAGGGACGAGGAGAGAGAGGGAGACAGGAGAGAGAGGGAGACAGGAGAGAGAGGGAGACAGGAGAGAGACCGAGGAGAGGGAGACAGGAGAGAGACCGGGGAGAGGGAGACAGGAGAGAGACCGAGGAGATAGAGACAAGGGAGAGACCGAGGAGACAGAGAGACAAGAGAGAGACCGAGGAGAGAGACGAGAGACCGAGGAGAGAGACGAGAGAGACAAGAGAGAGACCGAGGAGAGAGACAAGAGAGAGACCGAGGAGAGAGACGAGAGAGACAAGAGAGACCGAGGAGAGAGACGAGAGAGACCGAGGAGAGAGACAAGAGAGACCGAGGAGAGAGACCGAAAAGAGAGACCGAGGAGAGAAACCGAGAGAGACAGAGACAGGAGAGCGACGAGGAGAGAGAGACGACAGAGAGAGACAGAAAGAGACAGTTTGATTTCAGGAGCAAGACACCCTCCCCCTAACAGATCTCCTGTATTTATAAACATGAATAACCAGTTTATGACCCTGAATACAGCGCTAATAACCCTCCCTCTAATAAACAATAACACGTTTATAAATCAGTCTTTATAGAAAAGAGAGGAATGGGATCTCAGAGAGAGGAGGGGGAGAGAGAGGGGGAGGGGATCCCAGAGAGAGATTGACGTTTTGGTAGAAATATTTACTACAAGCTAGAGACGGACAGAGAGGATGAGGGGGAGATAGAGGAGAACAGAGAGGGAGAGGATCTGAGACACGGCTGAGAGAGAGATAGATCTGTTTGTGTCTGTAAAATGTATTATGCAAGAAATGGCGGTGGAAATGACTTACTATGCAAATACTGATATAATAACCATCATATGGAAGTAAAGTTGGAGTCGCGTGATATGGTGTGTGGTCCTCCCACTTCGACTCAGGAAACCATGCCGTTTATGAGGCTACACATGAAATAAGTTACGATGAACTTCACAGGGTGGTGAAAGTGCACTGGGATCTTGATGCTCCTTTACAATAAAAGTGGTGACATGATGATCGATGCTTGACTGTTGTTTGACGAATACCTCTCTTATCCATAATAATGTCCTCGTGTAGACTAGCCTACCAGCTCGCTCTCCTATCCATAATAATGTCCTCGTGTAGACTAGCCTACCAGCTCCATCTCTTATCCATAATAATGTCCTCGTGTAGACTAGCCTACCAGCGCTCTCTCCTATCCATAATAATGTCCTCGTGTAGACTAGCCTACCAGCTCCATCTCTTATCCATAATAATGTCCTCGTGTAGACTAGCCTACCAGCGCTCTCTCCTATCCATAATAATGTCCTCGTGTAGACTAGCCTACCAGCTCCATCTCTTATCCATAATAATGTCCTCGTGTAGACTAGCCTACCAGCGCTCTCTCCTATCCATAATAATGTCCTCGTGTAGACTAGCCTACCAGCTCCATCTCTTATCCATAATAATGTCCTCGTGTAGACTAGCCTACCAGCGCTCTCTCATCCATAATAATGTCCTCGTGTAGACTAGCCTACCAGCTCTCTCTTATCCATAATAATGTCCTTGTGTAGACTAGCCTACCAGCTCCATCTCTTATCCATAATAATGTCCTCGTGTAGACTAGCCTACCAGCGCTCTCTCTTATCCATAATAATGTCCTCGTGTAGACTAGCCTACCAGCGCTCTCTCCTATCCATAATAATGTCCTCGTGTAGACTAGCCTACCAGCTCCATCTCTTATCCATAATAATGTCCTCGTGTAGACTAGCCTACCAGCGCTCTCTCCTATC
>NW_027261142.1:0-25000 GCF_045791955.1 Oncorhynchus clarkii lewisi | reverse complement strand
AGCAGGAGCCAGGTAGAGTTGGTCAGAGAGAGGGCGTAGGTCTGGAGACATGATACAGACACCTCCCCACTGGAACACAGACAGACGGAATGAATACAGAATGAATACAGATACCCAGGAACAATCACACCACTATTAAACACATTTACTGAATAATTAACAGAAGCGATATGGCAATCTATCGTAACTTTGGTCATTTATACAAATGTATTGATATTAGAGGTCTTCATGGATCCACCTGTACCCGAGACCCGGTGACCCAAGGGGGTCCGGATCCACCTGTACCCGAGATCCGGTGGGGTCTGGATCAACCTCTACCCGAGACCCAAGGGGGTCCGGATCCACCTGTACCCGAGACCCGGTGGGGTCTGGATCAACCTCTACCCGAGACCCAAGGGGGGTCCGGAACCACCTGTACCCGAGTCCCAGTGACCCGAGGGGGTCCGGAACCACCTGTACCCGAGTCCCGGTGACCCGAGGGGGTCCGGAACCACCTGTACCCGAGTCCCGGTGACCCGAGGGGGTCCGGAACCACCTGTACCCAAGTCCTGGTGACCCGAGGGGGTCCGGATCCACCTGTACCCGAGTCCCGGTGACCCGAGGGGGTCCGGATCCACCTGTACCCGAGACCCGGTGACACGAGGGGGTCCGGATCCACCTGTACCCGAGTCCCGGTGACCCGGGGGGGTCTGGATCCACCTGTATCCAGAATTCTAAATAATGTTCTGGGTTGGATCTGATATGATTTTCACGGGTCTTGGTTCTGTGTAATTCTAACTGACTTGTCTGAAGGGCCCGTACAGATCCGAACCCGACTGCTGCAGTAGACAGAGAGAGAGATTTGTATTTATGCTGCTGCTCTTGCTTTTCACCAGAGTGGAGCGTGTCAGTACAGCCCCTCCCCCGCCTTCTAGAGCACCACTCTTCTCCCTCCTCGATGTGTCAGTACGGCCCCTCCCCCGCCTTCTAGAGCGCCACCCCTGTCAGTACGGCCCCTCCCCCGCCTTCTAGAGCGCCACCCCTCTCTCTCCTCTCGCACTTTATCAGCTCCGGTTAATTAAATAGATTAAAATAAATGACTTTTCTGCTGCTTCCCTCACTCAGATCAGACCGGGTATAGATCCTGTACTTTTAGATGGGAGGGGTACCTACCTGCAGGAGTCCTGCAGTGCCGTCCAGGCCTGTACTATTAGATGGGAGGCGTGTGAGAGAGCTGGCAGCAGGTAGTTGGTATGGAGGAACAGTAACAGCTGCTTCAGATAGTCTATCAGCAGAAACACACTGTCCGGGGTGCTGGAACTCAGCTGGAGAACAGACAACACAATGAACATTCCACCCACTCTCTCCATACAGCCAGGCTGCCCCATTCCCCCCACTCTCTCCATACAGCCAGGCTGCCCCATTCCCCCCACTATCTCCATACAGCCAGGCTGCCCCATTCCCCCCACTCTCTCCATACAGCCAGGCTGCCCCATTCCCCCCACTCTCTCCATACAGCCAGGCTGCCCCATTCCCCCCACTCTCTCCATACAGCCAGGCTGCCCCATTCCCCCCACTCTCTCCATACAGCCAGGCTGCCCCATTCCCCCCACTCTCTCCATTCAGCCAGGCTGCCCCATTCCCCCCACTCTCTCCATACAGCCAGGCTGCCCCATTCCCCCCACTCTCTCCATACAGCCAGGCTGCCCCATTCCCCCCACTCTCTCCATACAGCCAGGCTGCCCCATTCCCCCCACTCTCTCCATACAGCCAGGCTGCCCCATTCCCCCCACTCTCTCCATACAGCCAGGCTGCCCATGTATGGAACCTTTTTTTAAACCAGCCTGCTGTCAGTAGGCAACATACTGGCACCAATGAAGCCCAGAGTCAGATGTCCTCCTTGTTATCTAGGTCCCCAGAGTCAGATGTCCTCCTTGTTATCTAGGTCCCCAGAGTCAGATGTCCTCCTTGTTATCTAGGTCCCCAGAGTCAGATGTCCTCCTTGTTATCTAGGTCCCCAGAGTCAGATGTCCTCCTTGTTATCTAGGTCCCCAGAGTCAGATGTCCTCCTTGTTATCTAGGTCCCCAGAGATTATTTTATTTAATTTTTGAATTTTTTATAATTTTGGAATAGTATTAGTCACATTGTTTCAGAATCCCACAGCATGTGTTGGTAGGACGTAGTATTTAAACTGAAATGTACTTAATATACAAATATACAATATTCTGTGTCATGTGAGGTAAGTAGAGGTCAACCGATTAATCGGAATGGCCGATTAATTAGGGTCCATTTCAAGTTTTCATAACTATCGGAAATCTGTATTTTTCGACACCGATTTTTACACCTTTATTTAACTAGGCAAGTCAGTTAAGAACACATTCTTATTTTCAATGACGGCCTAGGAACGGTGGGTTAACTGCCTTGTTCAGGGGCAGGACAGATTTTTACCTTGTCAGCTCGGGGATTCAATCTTGCAACCTTACAGTTAACTAGTCCTACGTTATAACCACCTGCCTCTCGTTGCACTCCACGAGGAGCCTGCCTGTTACGCAAATGCAGTAAGAAGCCAAGGTAAGATGCTAGTTAGCATTAAACTTCTTATAAAAAAAACAATCAATCATAATCACAAGTTAACTACACATGGTTGTTGTTATTACTAGTTTATCTAGCATGTCCTGCGTTGCATATAATCGCAAAAGTTGGACGACTGTACCGAACCATAAACACCCATGCCTTTCTTAAAATCAATACACAGAAGTATATATTTTTAAACCTGCATATTTAGCTAAAAGAAATCCAGGTTAGCAGGCAATATTAACCAGGTGAAATTGTTATTTCTCTTGTGTTCATTGCACGCAGAGTCAGGGTATATGCAACAGTTTGGGCCGCCTTGCTCGTTGCCAACTAATTTGCCAGAATTTTACGTAATTATGAGATAACATTAAAGGTTGTGCAATGTAACAGGAATATTTAGACTCATGGATGCCCTCTGTTAGAAAAAATACCGAACGGTTCCGTATTTCACTGAAATAATAAACGTTTTGTTTTTTAAATTATAGTTTCCGGATTCGACCATATTAATGACCTAAGGCTCGTATTTCTGTGTGTTATTATGTTATAATTAAGTCTGATTTGATAGAGTGGTCTGACTGAGCGAGGGAAGGCAGCAGCAGGCTCGTAAGCATTCATTCAAACAGCACTTTAGTGCGTTTTGCCAGCAGCTCTTCGCTGTGCTTCAAGCATTGAGCTGTTTATGACTTCAAGCCTATCAACTCCAGAGATGAGGCTGGTGTAACCGATGTGAAATGTCTAGCTAGTTAGCGGGGTGCGCGCTAATAACGTTTCAAACGTCACTCGCTCTGAGACGGAGTAGTTGTTCCCCTTGCTCCGCATGGCTAACGCTGCTTCGATGTGATGGCTGTGGTCGATGTGTTCCTGGTTCGAGCCCAGGTAGGAGCGAGGAGAGGGACGGAAGCTAAACTGTTACACTGGAAATACTAAAGTGCCTATAAGAACATCAAATAGTCAAAGGTACATGAAATACAAATGGTATAGAGAGAAATAGTCCTATAAATACTATATTAACTACAAACTAAAAACCTCTTACCTTGGAATATTGAAGTCTCATGTTAAAAGGAACCACCAGCTTTCATATGTTCTCATGTTCTGAGCAAGGAACTTAAACGTTAGCTTTCTTACATGGCACATATTGCACTTTTACTTTCTTCTCCAACACTTTGTTTTTGCATTATTTAAACCAAATTGAACATGTTTCATTATTTACTTGAGGCTAAATTTATTTTATTGATGTATTATATTAAGTTAAAATAAGTATTCATTCAGTATTGTTGTAATTGTCATTATTACAAATACATGTAAAAAATGTATTATTATTATTATTATTTATTTTTTAATTGTCCGATTAATCGTTATTGGCATTTTTTGGTCCTCCAATAATCGGTATTGAAAAATCATAATTGGTCGACCTCTAGAGGGTAGTATTCAATATTCTGTGTAGTTTAGAAATTGCCACCAGAGGGGGTCAGAGTTTAACAAGTCAGGACAATGACTGGAAGTGTATGGAATGTTCTGGTAGACTACCAGTCATTTGGCTAACACTAGTTAACATTAGATCGCAAAACTACCTCCAATGTCCTTCATACTGGATGCTGAGACATTCAAATTGGTATCTATGAAATCATCAGAGCTTCATTGTCAAAATCCTGAAGTATGCCTTTAACATTTTGCGGAGCTGGGACTCATGGCCTTCAACACATTCACCACAAACAGTATCAACACATTCACCAACAAACGGCATCAACACACTCACCACCAAACGGTATCAACACACTCACCACCAAACGGTATCAACACACTCACCACCAAACGGTATCAACACACTCACCACCAAACGGTATCAACACACTCACCACCAAACGGTATCAACACACTCACCACCAAACGGTATCAACACACTCACCACCAAACGGTATCAACACATTCACCACCAAACGGTATCAACACATTCACCACCAAACGGTATCAACACATTCACCACCAAACGGTATCAACACATTCACCACCAAACGGTATCAACAAATTCACCACCAAACGGTATCAACACATTCACCACCAAACGGTATCAACACATTCACCACCAAACGGTATCAACACATTCACCACCAAACGGTATCAACACATTCACCACCAAACGGTATCAACACATTCACCACACTCACCACCAAACGGTATCAACACATTCACCACCAAACGGTATCAACACATTCACCACCAAACGGTATCAACACATTCAACACATTCACCACCAAACGGCATCAACACACTCACCACCAAACGGCATCACCACACTCACCACCAAACGGCATCACCACACTCACCACCAAACGGCATCACCACACTCACCACCAAACGGCATCACCACACTCACCACCAAACGGCATCACCACACTCACCACCAAACGGCATCACCACACTCACCACCAAACGGCATCAACACACTCACCACCAAACGGCATCAACACACTCACCACCAAACGGCATCAACACACTCACCACCAAACGGCATCAACACACTCACCACCAAACGGCATCAACACACTCACCACCAAACGGCATCAACACACTCACCACCAAACGGCATCACCACACTCACCACCAAACGGCATCACCACACTCACCACCAAACGGCATCACCACACTCACCACCAAACGGCATCACCACACTCACCACCAAACGGCATCACCACACTCACCACCAAACGGCATCACCACACTCACCACCAAACGGCATCACCACACTCACCACCAAACGGCATCACCACACTCACCACCAAACGGCATCACCACACTCACCACCAAACGGCATCACCACACTCACCACCAAACGGCATCACCACACTCACCACCAAACGGCATCACCACACTCACCACCAAACGGCATCACCACACTCACCACCAAACGGCATCACCACACTCACCACCAAACGGCATCACCACACTCACCACCAAACGGCATCACCACACTCACCACCAAACGGCATCACCACACTCACCACCAAACGGCATCAACACACTCACCACCAAACGGCATCAACACACTCACCACCAAACGGCATCAACACACTCACCACCAAACGGCATCAACACACTCACCACCAAACGGCATCAACACACTCACCACCAAACGGCATCAACACACTCACCACCAAACGGCATCAACACACTCACCACCAAACGGCATCAACACACTCACCACCAAACGGCATCAACACACTCACCACCAAACGGCATCACCACACTCACCACCAAACGGCATCACCACACTCACCACCAAACGGCATCACCACACTCACCACCAAACGGCATCACCACACTCACCACCAAACGGCATCACCACACTCACCACCAAACGGCATCAACACACTCACCACCAAACGGCATCAACACACTCACCACCAAACGGCATCAACACACTCACCACCAAACGGCATCAACACACTCACCACCAAACGGCATCAACACACTCACCATCAAACGGCATCAACACACTCACCAAACGGTATCAACACACTCACCCCCAAACGGTATCAACACACTCACCCCCAAACGGTATCAACACACTCACCACCAAACGGTATCAACACATTCACCACACTCACCACCAAACAGTATCAACACACTCACCACCAAACGGTATCAACACCACAAACAATACAACAATGTGTGTGTCTTACCCATTCTACTAGTAGGGGTGTGTTGTGATTGATCCAGTTAATGAGTTGTGTTGTGAGTTGTGAGATGTAGATGGCAGCATCTTTAGTTCTCTCCCAGGTCTGCTCCAGTACCGGACTCAACACACGTACACACTCTGAGTAGTAGTAGGGAGTGTTGGTATCCAGCCAGCTACACGGGACAAAATGATTCCAGGTGAATTGTTATTTTGGATACAAAATGACTTCAGTCTACACAGAGAATGTCTAAAGCCTTAAAGAACACAAATGATAATGGACGTATATTTTTAAATAACTACCCGACAAATTCATTAAAGTCATTTATAAATGCGGCTCGTCCTCAGAGATATTCTGATGAGCAAACATGACTTCCCAGCTCTGGGTTAGTCAGGGGTTTGAGGTTACCTGAAGCCCTGTTGTGAGTAGAGGGTGACTTTGTTCCAGGCCTGTTGAGACACTCCCATCACCCCTGAACTGTGGAGATAGCTTGCTGTGGTGGAGTCTACACACACAGTCAGATTGGTTAACAGTTGCATAGGAACTGTCTGTGTGCGTGTGTGGTGTGTGTGGTGTGTGTGGTGTGTGTGGTGTGTGTGGTGTGTGTGGTGCGTGTGGTGCGTGTGGTGCGTGTGGTGCGTGTGGTGCGTGTGTGGTGCGTGTGTGGTGCGTGTGTGGTGTGTGGTGTGTGTGTGTGTGTGTGTGTGTGTTACCTGTGAAGGAGCCACGGGATCGGATGTCGTGTGTAATGAACCCGGCAGCAAACACCAGTAAAGCCATAAAGAGTCTGGACCAGGGGAAACCTCGTCCTGACATCTTCAACTGGAGACACTACAGACAGGAGAGAGGACAGGCAGGAGAGAGGACAGGCAGGAGAGAGGACAGGCAGGAGAGAGGACAGGCAGGACAGGAGGGGGTAGGGGGAAGCGATGTAGGAGGGGGGTAGGGGGAAGCGATGTAGGAGGGGGGTAGGGGGAAGCGAGGTAGGGAGGGGGTAGGGGGAAGCGAGAAGCCAGGCAGAAGGGGTAGGGGGAAGCGATGTAGGGAGGGGGTAGAGGGAAGCGGGGTAGGGAAAAGCGAGGTAGGAGGGGGGTAGGGGGAAGCGAGGTAGGAGGGGTAGAGGGAAGCGGGGTAGGGAGAAGCGAGGTAGGAGGGGGGTAGGGGGAAGCGAGGTAGGAGGGGTAGGGGGAAGCCAGGCAGAAGAATTAGAAGGGGAGTGCTAGTCTTATTTAAATGTTTCCTAAAAGCTTTTAGCCCTTTTTAAAGGCATTCTGAAGGTTGCTGCTTTGTGATTTCTGTTTGTAAATGAAGTGTTGTATCTCACGTGACAGAGCTTGTTACAGTCCTGTAGGTCAGTAGAGTTAGCAGTGTCTCTCAGCTCCTCATTGGTCACTCTGAATGACTGGACAGTCTCCTGCAGCCAACCGCGCAACTACCAGAAACACAATAAAGCTTTATTAACAAACTATAATACAACACAATTTCAATAAAAACCAAGTCTTATCGCTCCACTTTCAGCAGTGGAGGACAAGCAGCCCTAAACTAGTCTGCGTACCAGTCTGTTTAGCAAACGTTCCACTCCTTCAGGCCTTTTCTTAGCCCTGGACTAAGGTCCCATGGTGTCATTTGCCAAAGAGACTGTTTTATATTTGAAGATTGAAAAACATACAATTCTGTTATTAATGCCTTAGGGATCAGAGGATTTGGTCCAGATTCGATAAACCCTCACAGCTATCCTCCAAATATTGGAACAATTCTTTCTCCATAGATCACATTGTTGTCTGGTTGCTAAGCAACCATTTGTTTGTCCAGATGAAACTAGTCCCAGTGGGAATATGTGATAAAGACGTCTTTTACTGGTTGAAATTTGGTCGGGACATCATATAACCAGACCACATCCAGATTAAGAAGTATTCTTCATGACGTGTTTTTGACTTCATAAAAAAGTATATTTATTTTGGTTTATATCTGGTGTATGGTTGAAACCTCATTCTCCTCTGGTCCCCTGAGTGCTGTTTATCATTCTCCTCTGGTCCCCTGAATGCTGTTTATCATTCTCCTCTGGTCCCCTGAATGCTGTTTATCATTCTCCTCTGGTCCCCTGAATGCTGTTTATCATTCTCTTCTGGTCCCCTGAGTGCTGTTTATCATTCTCCTCTGGTCCCCTGAATGCTGTTTATCATTCTCCTCTGGTCCCCTGAGTGCTGTTTATCATTCTCCTCTGGTCCCCTGAATGCTGTTTATCATTCTCCTCTGGTCCCCTGAGTGCTGTTTATCATTCTCCTCTGGTCCCCTGCCTTGGCAGGAACTAATGGGAATCCATAATAAATACAAACCCCTAAATTCACTGTAGTATGAAACAGTCCCAGCCCCTGCCCCAGCCCCAGTCCCTGCCCCAGTCCATAATGAACTGGCTCTTTCTGGATATATAATATGCTACAGCGTTCACAATGACCTGGCTCTTACTGGATATATAATATGCTACAGCGTTCACAATGACCTGGCTCTTACTGGATATATAATATGCTACAGCATTCACAATGAACTGGCTCTTACTGGCTGGATATATAATATGCTACAGCGTTCACAATGACCTGGCTCTTACTGGCTGGATATATAATATGCTACAGCTTTCACAATGAACTGGCTCTTACTGGATATATAATATGCTACAGCGTTCACAATGACCTGGCTCTTACTGGATATATAATATGCTACAGCGTTCACAATGACCTGGCTCTTACTGGATATATAATATGTTACAGCGTTCACAATGAACTGGCTCTTACTGGATATATAATATGTTACAGCGTTCACAATGACCTGGCTCTTACTGGATATATAATATGCTACAGCGTTCACAATGAACTGGCTCTTACTGGCTGGATATATAATATGCTACAGCGTTCACAATGAACTGGCTCTTACTGGCTGGATATATAATATGTTACAGCGTTCACAATGAACTGGCTCTTACTGGCTGGATATATAATATGCTACAGCGTTCACAATGAACTGGCTCTTACTGGCTGGATATATGACATGCTACAGCGTTCACAATGAACTGGCTCTTACTGGATATATAATATGCTACAGCGTTCACAATGACCTGGCTCTTACTGGCTGGATATATAATATGCTACAGCATTCACAATGAACTGGCTCTTACTGGATATATAATATGCTACAGCGTTCACAATGACCTGGCTCTTACTGGATATATAATATGCTACAGCGTTCACAATGACCTGGCTCTTACTGGATATATAATATGCTACAGCGTTCACAATGACCTGGCTCTTACTGGCTGGATATATAATATGCTACAGCTTTCACAATGACCTGGCTCTTACTGGATATATAATATGCTACAGCGTTCACAATGACCTGGCTCTTACTGGATATATAATATGTTACATCATTCACAATGAACTGGCTCTTACTGGCTGGATATATAATATGCTACAGCGTTCACAATGAACTGGCTCTTACTGGATATATAATATGTTACAGCGTTCACAATGAACTGGCTCTTACTGGCTGGATATATAATATGCTACAACGTTCACAATGACCTGGCTCTTACTGGCTGGATATATAATATGCTACAGCGTTCACAATGAACTGGCTCTTACTGGCTGGATATATAATATGCTACAGCGTTCACAATGAACTGGCTCTTACTGGCTGGATATATAATATGCTACAGCGTTCACAATGAACTGGCTCTTACTGGCTGGATATATAATATGCTACAGCGTTCACAATGAACTGGCTCTTACTGGCTGGATATATAATATGCTACAGCGTTCACAATGAACTGGCTCTTACTGGCTGGATATATAATATGCTACAGCGTTCACAATGAACTGGCTCTTACTGGCTGGATATATAATATGTTACAGCGTTCACAATGAACTGGCTCTTACTGGATATATAATATGTTACAGCGTTCACAATGACCTGGCTCTTACTGGATATATAATATGCTACAGCGTTCACAATGAACTGGCTCTTACTGGCTGGATATATAATATGCTACAGCGTTCACAATGAACTGGCTCTTACTGGCTGGATATATAATATGTTACAGCGTTCACAATGAACTGGCTCTTACTGGCTGGATATATAATATGCTACAGCGTTCACAATGAACTGGCTCTTACTGGCTGGATATATGACATGCTACAGCGTTCACAATGAACTGGCTCTTACTGGATATATAATATGCTACAGCGTTCACAATGACCTGGCTCTTACTGGCTGGATATATAATATGCTACAGCATTCACAATGAACTGGCTCTTACTGGATATATAATATGCTACAGCGTTCACAATGACCTGGCTCTTACTGGATATATAATATGCTACAGCGTTCACAATGACCTGGCTCTTACTGGATATATAATATGCTACAGCGTTCACAATGACCTGGCTCTTACTGGCTGGATATATAATATGCTACAGCTTTCACAATGACCTGGCTCTTACTGGATATATAATATGCTACAGCGTTCACAATGACCTGGCTCTTACTGGATATATAATATGTTACATCATTCACAATGAACTGGCTCTTACTGGCTGGATATATAATATGCTACAGCGTTCACAATGAACTGGCTCTTACTGGATATATAATATGTTACAGCGTTCACAATGAACTGGCTCTTACTGGCTGGATATATAATATGCTACAACGTTCACAATGACCTGGCTCTTACTGGCTGGATATATAATATGCTACAGCGTTCACAATGAACTGGCTCTTACTGGCTGGATATATAATATGCTACAGCGTTCACAATGAACTGGCTCTTACTGGCTGGATATATAATATGCTACAGCGTTCACAATGAACTGGCTCTTACTGGCTGGATATATAATATGCTACAGCGTTCACAATGAACTGGCTCTTACTGGCTGGATATATAATATGCTACAGCGTTCACAATGAACTGGCTCTTACTGGCTGGATATATAATATGCTACAGCGTTCACAATGAACTGGCTCTTACTGGCTGGATATATAATATGCTACAGCGTTCACAATGAACTGGCTCTTACTGGCTGGATATATAATATGCTACAGCGTTCACAATGAACTGGCTCTTACTGGCTGGATATATAATATGCTACAGCGTTCACAATGAACTGGCTCTTACTGGCTGGATATATAATATGCTACAGCGTTCACAATGAACTGGCTCTTACTGGCTGGATATATAATATGCTACAGCGTTCACAATGAACTGGCTCTTACTGGCTGGATATATAATATGCTACAGCGTTCACAATGAACTGGCTCTTACTGGCTGGATATATAATATGCTACAGCGTTCACAATGAACTGGCTCTTACTGGCTGGATATATAATATGCTACAGCGTTCACAATGAACTGGCTCTTACTGGCTGGATATATAATATGCTACAGCGTTCACAATGAACTGGCTCTTACTGGCTGGATATATAATATGCTACAGCGTTCCCTGGAGGGAAGTTTGAAAGGTGAGAACTCCTTGTGTGATGTGATCCCATTGACTGCTGGTAAAAATGCAATAAGGTGTATAGGTTTATAATGAATTACATGTATTCCATAAGACTGCCCAATGTTACAATGTTTACAATCTTAATGTATAAATTAACTTACGTTTTACTATTAGTCTAATGTGATTGGAGGATAGCTGAGGGTCATCAAATCGGGATCAAATTCTCTGATCTCCTCTAGTTCATTAATGATAGAATGTTGACATTTAACCACACAATGACATCACAACAATACCATGTCTGTAGTAGTAGGCAAACTGACCTGATGTAAAGGACACCACCATCCAACTACAATTGACTGGATATGATGATGCCGACAGTAAACTGAATGTGGCCATTGTTCCCCAAGAATTAACTTAATTTCCTCCCAGCCAATCCTGAGCCAGTACACATCATTGAGATGGGACAGAGGCAGAAACCACGGTTATATTGTACCTTGGGTGGTAGGGTGTTCCAGGACTTCAGTAGATGGTTTAACAGCAGACTAGAGACAGAGAGACAGATTTATTATAGCACACTACTTCAGACTGGTTGCTTAAAACATGTATTCACCTGGACTGGTGTTATATATCCAGCTGTCCCCCAGACTCTGAGCGGTGTGTGTGTTGTACCTGGACTGTGGTAAGTGTTTGGTGTAGAGCTGTCTCCACACCCCCAGACTCTGAGCGGTGTGTGTGTTGTACCTGGACTGTGGTAAGTGTTTGGTGTAGAGCTGTCTCCACACCCCGACTCTGAGCGGTGTGTGTGTTGTACCTGGACTGTGGTAAGTGTTTGGTGTAGAGCCGTCTCCACACCCCCAGACTCTGAGCGGTGTGTGTGTTGTACCTGGACTGTGGTAAGTGTTTGGTGTAGAGCTGTCTCCACACCCCCAGACTCTGAGCGGTGTGTGTGTTGTACCTGGACTGTGGTAAGTGTTTGGTGTAGAGCCGTCTCCACACCCCCAGACTCTGAGCGGTGTGTGTGTTGTACCTGGACTGTGGTAAGTGTTTGGTGTAGAGCTGTCTCCACACCCCCAGACTCTGAGCGGTGTGTGTGTTGTACCTGGACTGTGGTAAGTGTTTGGTGTAGAGCTGTCTCCACACCCCCAGACTCTGATGGTCCACAGAGAGACACTCCGTCATGGAGCTCAGCAACTAGACAGAGGAGTAAGGTATTGAACATGACACTATCCATTAACCATACAAATTCTTTGAATGATTATTTTAAAACATTTGGTGTATGTTATTTGTTGAAGACACTTTTCTAAATCTTATCAGACTGGATATATAATATGTTACAGCGTTCACAGTGACCACTCAAAACATCTGTGGCATTGTGTTGCCCTATTTGGTAGAAGTCCAAGTCCATATTTTGGCAAGAACAGATCAAAAAAGCTGAGAGAAACGACAGTCCATCATTACTTTAAGACATGAAGGTCTGGAATCTGGAACATTTCAATCTGGAAAATTTTAAGAACTTTAAGTTTCTTCCTGTGCAGTCGCAAAAATCCTCAAGTGCTATGATGAAACTGGCTCTCACCGCCACAGGAAAGGAAGACCCAGAGTTACCTCTGCTGCAGAGGATATGTTCAGTAGAGTTGCCAGCCTCAGGAATTGCAGAGTTCAAACAACAGACACATCTCAACATCAACTGTTCAGTGGAGACTGAATTGCTGCAAAGAAAACACTACCAAAAGGACACCAATAATAAAAGACCTGCTTGGGCCAAGAAACACAAGCAATGGACATTAGACCGGTGGAAATCTGTCCTTTAGTCTAATGAGACCAAATTTGAGATTTTTGGTTCCAACCGCTGTGTCTGAGATGCAGAGTAGGTGAACAGATGATCTCCGCATGTGTGGTTCTCACTGTGAAGCATGGAGGAGGTGATGTGATGGTGCTTTGCTGGTGACACTGCCAGTGGTTTATTTAGAATTCAAGGCACACTTAACCAGCATGGCTACCACAGCATTCTGCAGCGATATGTCATGCCATCTGGTTTGGGCTGAGTGGGACTGTCATTTGTTTTTCAAAAGGACAATGACCCAAAACACCTCCAGGTTGTTTAAGGGCTATTTGAGAGTGATGGAGTGCTTTATCAGATGACCTGTCCTCCACAATCACCCGACCTCAACCCAATTGAGATCGTTTGGGATTAATTGAACTGCAGAGTGAAGGAAAAGCAGCAAACAAGTGCTCAGCATATGTGGGAACTCCTTCAAGACTGTTGGAAAAGCATTCCTCATGAAACTGGTTGACAGAATGCCAAGAGTGTGCAAAGCTGTCATCAAGGCAACGGGTGGCTAATTTTAATAATGATGGAGGCCACTGTGTTCTTCAGGACCTTCAACGCTGCAGAAATGTTTTGGAACCCTTTCCCAGATCTATGCCTCGACACAATCCTGTCTCGGAGCTCTACGGATAATTCCTATGACCTCATTTGTTTTACCTTTATTTAACCAGGCAAGTCAGTTAACAACAAATTCTTATTTACAATGACGGCCTAGGAACAGTGGGTTAACTGCCTGTTCTGGGGCAGAACTGATTTTTACCTTGTCAACTCTGGGATTCAATCACTGGCCAAAAACTCTAACCACTAGGCTACCTGCCACCCCAAAATGACTTGGTTTTTGTTCTGACGTGCACTGTCAACTGTGGGACCTTATATAGACAGGTGTGTCTTTCCAAATCATGTCCAATCAATTTAATTTACCACAGGTTGACTCCAATCAAGCTGTAGAAACCTCTCAAGGATGATCAATGGAAACAGGATGCACCTGAGATCAATTTCAAGTCTCATAGTAAATGGTCTGAATATTTATGCAAATAAGGTGTCTTTATTTTTGAATACATTTGCAAAAAATGTCTAAAAACCTGGTTTTGCTTTGTCATTGTGGGGTATTGTGTGTAGATTGATGAGGGAAAAAAATGTATTTAATCCATTTTAGAATAAGGCTGTAACTTAACAAAATGTGGAAAAGGGGTCAGAATACTTCCCAGGTGCCCTGTGTATTACCTCTCTCTTCATTTCTTCAGGGCAGTGGGGCGTAGCCCGGGACAGGAAGGAGGGCAGGTAGGTGTGGAGGCTCATCTCGGGCTTCGCCCCAAAAGCCAACACTTTCAGACGAGGGTACAGACGACACAGCTGCTCCTGGAGGCTACGCAGACACACACACACACAATAAAACTTTTTTTTTTTTTTAACCGAGCCCCAACTATCACTAAACATTTGGTTTTATTTCAGTGAAATGTGAAGAGAGGTAAATTGGTATGGCGTTGCCTGGGAGACGGGTGTGAGCATAGGCGCCGGAGTAACGGAGCACACCAAAACAAATACTTTTGCGCCCCCACTTTTTACCAGAAAATCATCATGATCCTTTGGGAAATTTGTCATTACAATTGACAATTACAACAGACAATTGTGTCTTGATAAAACAGCTCTGCTTGGCAAGTAGACCAAATCAGCCATCTCTTTCCATCAAATATGTATCCTGCAGAGACAAGTTACCTCTAAACATTTTCATGGTGACTTCAAACAACGGAGCGAAAAAGTGTCCAAGTCGGAGGAAAAGCATTGCTAGGATCACTGTTATTATTCCTCATACTTTTCATGATTGCTCTGTTGCTTCAAAATGTTTGGTCAAATACATAGCCTACTGACCTTTTATGTTGTTCAAAAGGTCACTATTAAAAAACAAAAACAATTAACAAATAAATGGGAAATAATTGATCGTAGCCTCTAGTCCTGTAACTGCTGGCTACAGACTGGTCCCTAACGACTACTGGAGGCCTCCCAAGTGGAGCAGTGGTCTAAGAGACTACATCACTACAGACACGGTTCCATCCCAGGCTGTATCACAGCGATCTAAGAGACTACAGCACTACAGACCCGGTTCCATCCCAGGCTGTATCACAGCGATCTAAGAGACTACAGCACTACAGACCCGGTTCCATCCCAGGCTGGATCACAGCGGTCGAAGAGACTACAGCACTACAGACCCGGTTCCATCCCAGGCTGTATCACAGCGATCTAAGAGACTACAGCACTACAGACCCGGTTCCATCCCAGGCTGTATCACAGCGATCTAAGAGACTACAGCACTACAGACCCGGTTCCATCCCAGGCTGTATCACAGCGATCTAAGAGACTACAGCACTACAGACCCGGTTCCATCCCAGGCTGGATCACAGCGATCTAAGAGACTACAGCACTACAGACCCGGTTCCATCCCAGGCTGTATCACAGCGGTCTAAGACATGCTGCTGCTGCTTTAGACTGTCTCCTATTGGTGGTGATAATCTACATAGTTATTCTGCTTTAGACTGTCTCCTATTGGTGAGGATAATCTACATAGTTATACTGCTGCTTTAGACTGTCTCCTATTGGTGATGATAATCTACATAGTTATTCTGCTTTAGACTGTCTCCTATTGGTGAGGATAATCTACATAGTTATTCTGCTTTAGACTGTCTCCTATTGGTGATGATAATCTACATAGTTATTCTGCTTTAGACTGTCTCCTATTGGTGATGATAATCTACATAGTTATTCTGCTTTAGACTGTCTCCTATTGGTGATGATAATCTACATAGTTATTCTGCTGCTTTAGACTGTCTCCTATTGGTGATGATAATCTACATAGTTATTCTGCTTTAGACTGTCTCCTATTGGTGAGGATAATCTACATAGTTATTCTGCTTTAGACTGTCTCCTATTGGTGATGATAATCTACATAGTTATTCTGCTTTAGACTGTCTCCTATTGGTGATGATAATCTACATAGTTATTCTGCTTTAGACTGTCTCCTATTGGTGATGATAATCTACATAGTTATACTGCTGCTTTAGACTGTCTCCTATTGGTGATGATTATCTACATAGTTATTCTGCTTTAGACTGTCTCCTATTGGTGGTGATAATCTACATAGTTATTCTGCTTTAGACTGTCTCCTATTGGTGAGGATAATCTACATAGTTATACTGCTGCTTTAGACTGTCTCCTATTGGTGAGGATAATCTACATAGTTATACTGCTGCTTTAGACTGTCTCCTATTGGTGATGATAATCTACATAGTTATTCTGCTTTAGACTGTCTCCTATTGGTGAGGATAATCTACATAGTTATACTGCTGCTTTAGACTGTCTCCTATTGGTGATGATAATCTACATAGTTATTCTGCTTTAGACTGTCTCCTATTGGTGATGATAATCTACATAGTTAACCTGCTGCTTTAGACTGTCTCCTATTGGTGATGATAATCTACATAGTTAAGGTGCTTTAGACTGTCTCCTATTGGTGAGGATAAGCTACATAGTTATTCTGCTTTAGACTGCCTCCTATTGGTGATGATAATCTACATAGTTACGCTGCATAGTTATTCTGCTTTAGACTGTCTCCTATTGGTGATGATAATCTACATAGTTATTCTGCTTCAGACAGTCAGGCGTCTATGTGTGTTACCTGGGTGACAGGGCATTCAGACAGTCAGGCATCTATGTGTGTTACCTGGGTGACAGGGCATTCAGACAGTCAGGCATCTATGTGTGTTACCTGGGTGACAGGGCATTCAGACAGTCAGGCGTCTATGTGTGTTACCTGGGTGACAGGGCATTCAGACAGTCAGGCGTCTATGTGTGTGTGTTACCTGGGTGACAGGGCATTCAGACAGTCAGGCGTCTATGTGTGTGTGTTACCTGGGTGACAGGGCATTCAGACAGTCAGGCGTCTATGTGTGTGTGTTACCTGGGTGACAGGGCATTCAGACAGTCAGGCGTCTATGTGTGTTACCTGGGTAACAGGGCATTCAGACAGTCAGGCGTCTATGTGTGTGTGTTACCTGGGTGACAGGGCATTCAGACAGTCAGGCGTCTATGTGTGTTACCTGGGTGACAGGGCATTCAGACAGTCAGGCGTCTATGTGTGTTACCTGGGTGACAGGGCATTCAGACAGTCAGGCGTCTATGTGTGTGTGTTACCTGGGTGACAGGGCATTCAGACAGTCAGGCGTCTTGTGTGCGTTACCTTGGTGACAGGGCATTCTTTGGCATGTAGGCGAAGTCCAGCAGAGGGAAGAAGTCTTTAGGTCCCATGACCCCAAAACCTTTAGTCAGGTTAACATGGAGCCTGGAGAACACAAAAACAGCATTTTACAAAAACAAAGTACAGTGTAATATTGAAGTTCAACCCAGCCACACCTCCAACTGTCCCCTATCGACCCCTTAACCCCATGACCCTTAAACATTTGTTGAGCTCAGATGATCAATATGGTAACAGCTCCACTCTGCCCTCTGATGGGCTTGGTAGATGGAAGTTTAACCATTATTGCCTCTGCCAATACAAATCTCCACACGTGCATAGGGTGTCGGGTCCATTGGGGATTGGGCCCTTGTCTATACTACAGCAGCAGTCTCCCCAGGTAGGGGTTAGAGGTCAGGTATTTACAGCAGCAGTCTCCCCAGGTAGGGTAGGGGTTAGAGGTCAGGTATTTACAGCAGCAGTCTCCCCAGGTAGGGTAGGGGTTAGAGGTCAGGTATTTACAGCAGCAGTCTCCCCAGGTAGGGGTTAGAGGTCAGGTATTTACAGCAGCAGTCTCCCCAGGTAGGGTAGGGGTTAGAGGTCAGGTATTTACAGCAGCAGTCTCCCCAGGTAGGGTAGGGGTTAGAGGTCAGGTATTTACAGCAGCAGTCTCCCCAGGTAGGGTAGGGGTTAGAGGTCAGGTATTTACAGCAGCAGTCTCCCCAGGTAGGGTAGGGGTTAGAGGTCAGGTATTTACAGCAGCAGTCTCCCCAGGTAGGGTAGGGGTTAGAGGTCAGGTATTTACAGCAGCAGTCTCCCCAGGTAGGGTAGGGGTTAGAGGTCAGGTATTTACAGCAGCAGTCTCCCCAGGTAGGGTAGGGGTTAGAGGTCAGGTATTTACAGCAGCAGTCTCCCCAGGTAGGGTAGGGGTTAGAGGTCAGGTATTTACAGCAGCAGTCTCCCCAGGTAGGGTAGGGGTTAGAGGTCAGGTATTTACAGCAGCAGTCTCCCCAGGTAGGGTAGGGGTTAGAGGTCAGGTATTTACAGCAGCAGTCTCCCCAGGTAGGGTAGGGGTTAGAGGTCAGGTATTTACAGCAGCAGTCTCCCCAGGTAGGGTAGGGGTTAGAGGTCAGGTATTTACAGCAGCAGTCTCCCCAGGTAGGGTAGGGGTTAGAGGTCAGGTATTTACAGCAGCAGTCTCCCCAGGTAGGGTAGGGGTTAGAGGTCAGGTATTTACAGCAGCAGTCTCCCCAGGTAGGGTAGGGGTTAGAGGTCAGGTATTTACAGCAGCAGTCTCCCCAGGTAGGGTAGGGGTTAGAGGTCAGGTATTTACAGCAGCAGTCTCCCCAGGTAGGGTAGGGGTTAGAGGTCAGGTATTTACAGCAGCAGTCTCCCCAGATAGGGTAGGGGTTAGAGGTCAGGTGTTTACAGCAGCAGTCTCTCCAGGTAGGGTAGGGGTTAGAGCTCAGGTATTTACAGCAGCAGTCTCTCCGGGTAGGGTAGGGGTTAGAGCTCAGGTATTTACAGCAGCAGTCTCTCCGGGTAGGGTAGGGGTTAGAGGTCAGGTATTTACAGCAGCAGTCTCTCCGGGTAGGGTAGGGGTTAGAGCTCAGGTATTTACAGCAGCAGTCTCTCTGGGTAGGGGTTAGAGCTCAGGTATTTACAGCAGCAGTCTCTCCGGGTAGGGGTTAGAGCTCAGGTATTTACAGCAGCAGTCTCTTTGGGTAGGGGTTAGAGCTCAGGTATTTACAGCAGCAGTCTCTCCGGGTAGGGGTTAGAGGTCAGGTATTTACAGCAGCAGTCTCTTCAGGTAGGGTAGGGGTTAGAGGTCAGGTACTTACAGCAGCAGTCTCCCCAGGTAGGGTAGGGGTTAGAGGTCAGGTACTTACAGCAGCAGTCTCCCCAGGTAGGGTAGGGGTTAGAGGTCAGGTACTTACAGCAGTAGTCTCTCCAAGTATGCGATGGCGTAGGACGACAGGGCCTTCACCCCCAGGACTGGCAGCATGATACCCAGCCATACTGCAACACACACAGTTAATCCTTAAGGTGAGAAGATTGTTGCCTACAGCTCAGCGTTCAAACACCATAGTGCCCGTATAGCTCATCATTAAGCTAAGGACTCTGGGACTAAACACATCCTTCTGAAACTGGATCCTGGACACCCTGACAGGCCGCCCCCAGGTGGTAAGGGTAGGCAACACCACATCCGCCACACTGATCCTCAACACTGGGGCCCCTCAGGAGTGTGTGCTCAGTCCCCTTCTGTACTCCCTGTTCACTCATGACTGCATGGCCACACATGACTCCAACACAATCATTAAGTTTGCTGACTACAACAGTGGTAGGCCTGATCACCGACAACGATTTGACAGCCTATAGGGAAATTGTCACTGCCAGGACAACAACTTCTCCCTCAATGTGAGCAAGACAAAGGAGATGATTGTGGACTAAAGGTAAAGGACCCCCATTAACATCAACGGGGCTGCAGTGGAGCTTCAAGTGAGAGCTCATGAGAGCTTCAAGTTCCTTGGTGTCCACATCATAAACAAACTATCATGGTCCAAACACACCAAGATACAGTCGTGAAGAGGGCACGACAAAACCTATTACCCCTCAGGATCCTCAAAAAGTTCTACAGCTGCACCATCGAGAGCATCCTGACCAGTTGCATCATTTATTGTATTAACTAGGCAAGTCAGTTAAGAACAAATTATTTTTTACAATGACTGCCTACCCCGGCCAAACCCTAACGACGCTGGGCCAATTGTGCGCCGCCCTATGGGACTCCCAATCACAGCCGGTTGTCATACACCCTGGAATTGAACCAGGGTCTGTAGTGACGCCTCTAGCATTGAGATGCAGTGCCTTAGACCGCAGCGCCACTCGGGATCCCCATCACTGCCAGGTATGGCAACACTTCGGCATCTGAAAGTAAGGGTAAGGGGGGGGGATGCCTAGTCATTTGTACAACTGAATTAAGTTTAGGGCAAGTTTAACCCAACCCCTCTGAATCAGAGTTGCGGAGGGCTGCCTTAAATCGACATTCATGTCTTCAGCACCCGGGGAACAGTGAGTTAACTTCCTTGCTCAGGGGCAGAATGACTTTAGTCTTCTCAGCTCGGGGATTCGATCCAGCAACCTTTCACGGTTACTGGCCCAACGCTAACCACTAGGCTACCTGCAGAGGGTACTGCGTACAACCCAGTACATCACTGGGGCCAAACTTCCTGACATCCAGGACCTATATACAAGGCGGTTTCAGAGGAAGGCTCCAAAAATTGTGGGGGGGATGTGTTGTTCCTACCCTCACCATCTGGGGGCGGCCCGTCAGGAAGTCTAGAATCCAGTTGCGGAGGGAGGTGTTTAGTCCCAGAGCCCTTAGCTTAGCGATGAGCTTTGAGGGCACTATGGTGTTGAATGCTGAGTTGTAGTCAATGAATAGCATTCTCACATAGATGTTAGTTTTGTCCAGGTGGGAAAGGGCAGGGAGAAATGCGATTGACATTGCGTCATCTGTGGATTGGTTGGGGCGGAATGCGAATTTGGAATGGGTCTTGGGTTTCCAACATAGTGTTGATGTGAGCCATGACCAGCCTTTCAAAGCACTTCATGGCTATAGACGTGAGTGCTTACGGGTCTGTAATCATTTAGGCTGGTTAACTTCGCTTTCTTGGGCCCAGGGGCTATAGTGGTCTGTTTGAAACATGTAGACATTACAGACTCGGTCAGGGAGAGGTTGAAAATATCAGTGACGACACTTGCCAGTTGGTCCGCGCATGCTTTGAGTGCATGTCCTGGTAATCCGTAGGGCCCTGCGGCTTTGTGAATGTTGACCTGTTTAAAAAAGGTCTTGCTCACACCAGCTATGGAGAGCGTGATCACACAGTCGTCCGGAACAGCTGGTGCTCTCATGCATGCTTTAGTGTTGCTTGCCCTGAAGACATTGAGCTCATCTGGTAGGCTCGCGTCACTGGGCAGCTCACGGCTGGGTTTCCCTTTGTAGTCCCTAATATTTTTCAAGCCTTGCCACATCCGACGAGCATCAGAGCCGCTTTGCCTGTTTGATGGTTCATCGGAGGACATAGCGGGATTTCTTATAAACGTCCGGATTAGTGTCTCGCTCCGTGAAAGCGGCTGCTCTAGCCTTTTGCTCGGTGCAGATGTCTGTAATCCATGGCTTCTGGTTGGGAAATGTCCCCACAGTGACCGTACGTACAATGTTGTCGATACACTTACTGATGAAACCGGTGACTGAAGTGGTATACTCAACAACATTGGATGAATCCCAGAACATATTCCAGTCTGTGCTGCAAAACAGTCCTGTAGCGTAGCATCTGCGTCATCTGACCACTTCCGTATTGAGCGCATCACTGGTACTTCCTGCTTTAGTTTTTGCTTGTAATCAGGAGGATAGAATTACCGTCAGATTCGCCAAATGGAAGGCAAGCTTTATATGTGTCTCTGTGTGGAGTAAAGGTGGTCTAGAGTTTTTTGTCTCCTCTGGTTGCACGTGACATGTTGGTAGAAATGAGGTAAAACGGATTTAAGTTTGACTGAGATTGCCAGCATCCGTTTGTGGTTGCAAATAGACGGCTATGAATAATATAGATGAGATCTCTCTTGGTAGATTGTGTGGTCTGCCGCTTATCATTAGGTACTCTACTTCAGGCAAGCAATACCTCGAGACTTCTTTAATATTAGACATCGCATACCAGCAGTTATTGACAACCAGATACAACCTGCACCTCTTCTTACCAGACAGAGCTGCTCTGTCCGGCCGATGCACGGAGAAGCCAGCCAGCTCTAGGTTATCCATGTTGTCGTTCAGCCACGTCTCGGTGAAACATATATTACAGTTTAATGTCCCGTTGGTAGGGAAGTCTTAAATCATAGATCATCCGGTTTATTTTCCAACAATTGCATGTTGTCCAATAATACAGACGGTAGTGGTGGTTAACCTACTTGTCGGCTAATTCTTACAAGGCACCGCGACCTCCTCCCCCTTTAACGCCGATTTGGGCCTTCTCTTGACAAAGCAGTATATCCTTCGCGTCGGACTCATTAAAGAAAAGTCCAGTTTGACGTGAGTAATCCAGAAGCTCTTTTCGGTCATAAGAGACGGTAGCAGCAACATTATGTACAAAATGAGTTCAAAATAATGTGGGAAAAAAACAAGCAAAATGGCACAGTTGGTAAAACCGCAGCCATCCCCCTCCAGCACCATTATTATCATCTTGTAAGTAAGGTCTCCACCTGTTGTATTCACTGCATGAGACAAATAACATTTGATATGAGACACCTTAGATTGAATCCTGGCCTGGGTGTGTACATGTGCAGTGTGTGTGTCACCTCGTAGCCCCTGGCTGAGGTCGTAGTAGCCAGCTTGTCCCAGAGACCACATGATTGTCAGACACTTGACCGGACGGTTCTGAACTGACCGCAACAACTCCAGATACTAGAAAAAGAGCGAGCGAGAGAGAGAGGATAGAGGATAGACATTGTATATAACTTAGTGTAACCATCATCCATGTATGTTTAGCCATTCTTTTAATAAATCGTATTTAATTAAACATTGACTGAAGATTCCAAAACAGCAGCAGCAGTAGTACTGTTGTAACTGTATCCATGGTTCCCCAATACAACAGCAGTAGTGTTGTACCTGTATCCATGGTTCCCCAATACAACAGATTGGGGAACCATGGATACAGGTACAACACTACTTATGTTGTATTGGAGAACCATGGATACAGGTACAACAGTACTACTGCTGTTGTATTGGGGAACCATGGATACAGGTACAACACCTACTACTACTACTGTTGTATTGGGGAACCATGGATACAGGTACAACACTACTGATGTTGTATTGGGGAACCACGGATACAGGTACAACACCTACTACTACTGTTGCAGTAGTGTTGTACCTGTATCCATGGTTCCCCAATACAACAGCAGTAGTGTTGTATCTCTATACATGATTATGTGTACTAATATTACAACCACTGATATGAACTGGATTTCTGTGGTAATATCTACTAATTGTCTACTAATTGTAGTTCATGCCAATAAAGCAATCTGTATTTGAGCGAGGGGGGGGGGCATTTGATTGGTCAGTATGAGACCAATCAGAGCACACAAAATGTAATATTTTCTTAATATCAGACACACACACACAGGGCACTGGGATGGATGGACACTCACATCAGGAAGGTTCTGTGTAGCCATTCTGGGCTTGTCTTGAAGGATGGCCTGGATACACACCCGGTAACCATGGAGAGGCTCTCCTACAGAGACAGGAGAGTCAGCTTTAAGTTGACTGTATACCCTACTAGAGGTCGACCGATTAATCGGAATGGCCGATTAATTAGCACAGATTTTTTTTCTTTCTACACCTTTATTTAACTAGGCAAGTCAGTTAAGAACACATTCTTATTTTCAATGACGGCCTAGGAACGTTCTGCCTCAGATTTTTATCCTTGTCAGCTTGGGGGATCCAATCTTGCAACCTTACAGTTAACTAGTCCAACGCTCTAACCACCTGATTACATTGCACTCCACGAGGAGACTGCCTGTTACGCGAATGCAGTAAGCAAAGGTAAGTTGCTAGCTAGCATTAAACTTATTTTATAAAAAACAATCAACGACTGTCGTTGCTCCAATGTGTACTTAACCATAAACATCAATGCCTTTCTTAAAATCAATACACACAAGTATATATTTTTAAACCTGCATATTTAGCTAAAAGAAATCCAGGTTAGCAGGCAATATTAACCAGGTGAAATTGTGTCACTTCTCTTGCATTCATTGCACGCAGAGTCAGTATATATGCAGCAGTTTGGGCCGCCTTGCTCGTTGCCAACTAATTTGCCAGAATTTTACGTAATTATGAGATAGCATTAAAGGTTGTGCAATGTAACAGGAATATTTAGACTCATGGATGCCCTCTGTTAGATAAAATACAGAACGGAATAAACATTTTGTTTTCGAGGTGATAGTTTCCGGATTTGACCTAAGGCTCGTATTTCTGTGTGTTTATAGTTAAGTCTATGATTTGATATTTGATAGAGCAGTCTGACTGAGGGGTGGTAGGCAGCAGCAGGCTCATAATAGTCAAAGGTATATGGTTTAGAGAGAAATAGTCAACGCGTTATAATTCCTGTAATAACTTGCGGCTGAACTTGAAAGGGGTTCCTTCGTTATTTTACCGTTCATGTCTTCCATAGATAA